>NW_026642421.1:0-962 GCF_028554395.1 Pezoporus wallicus
AAGCGGCGGCAGGAGCGGGGCCGGAGGCCGCCAGGGGACGGCTGCCGGTGGAGGAGGTCGGGGCGGTCGAGGAGCAGAAGGAAGCGGCTGCCGAGCAGCGGGAGAAGGCGGCGGAGGAGCCGAGCCCCGCGGAAGAGCCGAGCCCCGCGGAGGAGCCCAGCCCCGCGGAGGAGCCGAGCCCCGCGACGTCCGAGAGCATTCCCGGGAAGCCGCCCGCCGACCCCCAGGAGGATGCAGGAGACCACGCAGCACTTCCCAGCAAGGCAGAGGAGGAAGAGCTGGACTCAGAAAAAGAGAAGCCGGTGGTGGGAGAGCCGGCAAGCACAGCAGCTACACCAGCCCCAGTGACAAGCACAGCAGCATCGTTTGAGAGTTCTGAAGGCTCTGAATGGCCTTTGGGTATCCCTGGGACCTGCCTGCTGATTGTGATGGGGATCAGAATGTTGGCACACACACAGACTGTGTTCTACCCAGAACCATTTTGTCTGATCTCAAAAGTTAAGCAGAGTCAGGTTTGGGTCTTGTCTGGGGTTAGACGACAATATAGGGGGACCAAGAGTTTTTCCCCAAGGCTGGAGAGTCATGAGTGGCAGGGTGTGTGGGACAGTATGGGCAAGTATCTAGTCCACTGGGCCCCTCCAGTGCTTTGGAAGCATTGGAGATGGAAGGCAGCTGTATGGAGTCCCCAGCAACAAGCTGCAGAAACTGCTTAAGGGGACAGTGAATTATTTTAAGCCTGGTGGGCCCATGGCACTTCAGGCCATCAGAGCAGAGATGCAACACAGAGATGGACATGTCATGATCGAGGGGTGGACTTAGCAATGGACACTATTGCCCAGATTATTCACGAGTGTGAACACTGTACACAGTCTCTCCTGCTCTGGAAGACTGTTAAAAGAGATGGAGCCTGACATCATGGACCAGATGGACACAGCAGCTTTATAGGGACTGGTCCGTGCACT